>NW_022156914.1:0-20447 GCF_004353045.1 Thyridium curvatum | reverse complement strand
CCCCCCCCCCCCCCCCCCCCCCCCGCCCCCCCCGGTGCCCCTTACCCCGCTATGCTGTCCTGCTTTCTGTACCTCCTCGCTTTTTTTTCTCAATTCTACACCAGAGCTCAACTCAATGACCGAGAGTCGGCCTATTCGCTTCCTCAATTCTGCGACAGCGCCCTCCAAAACCAACCTCGTCTCGATCGCTTGGCGGTCTGGGACAAGCAACTATCATCAAACACCATGTCACCGCCTTATAAACTGACAGCCACTCAGGTGCTGGAGCTCCTCCACAACAACACACTCACTGTCGAGGTGTATGCTCGCTCCCTGCTCGACCGTATCTGCGAGAGGGACAGTACTGTCAAAGCATGGGCATATCTTGGTTCGTGGGCACTAAACTTATTCCTACCGCTAGTAAAGTTAATTGCTGATTACAAACCAGATCCCGACTACGTGTTGAGCCAGGCACGAGCTCTAGACCAGGTCCCCACTGATCGAAGAGGGCCTCTGCATGGAATCGCAATCGGTGTTAAGGACATCATGAACACCAAAGGTGCCGTATGATTTCAATTGATTCTCGTACTCCATCTTGTTAATATTACCGCAGATATGCCCACACAATTTGGCTCTCCTATATACAAAGGGCACCGATCTGACGTTGACTCCTCGGCAGTCGCCATCCTGCGAGCTGCTGGAGCTCTGATATTTGGTTTGTCGTCTCCCATGCTCTTCGTTCGCTGACTAGTTAGGGAAGTTGACCTTGCCCATCGCAGGCAAAACAACCACGACCGAGTTTGCCGTGACAAATTCTGGACCTGAAACAACGAATCCGCACGATCCAAATCGCACTCCTGGAGGATCTTCTTGCGGATCAGCGGCTGCGGTGGCTGACCTCCAAGTTACGCTCAGTCTCGGAGCGCAGACTGGAGGAAGTATCATCCGCCCGGCGTCGTTTACGGGAGTCTACGCCATGAAACCAACCTATGATGTCATCTCCACCGAGGGCCAAAAGGCATTCGCCCCTACCTTCGATACCTTCGGCTTCTTCGCGCGCAGTGTTGAGGATCTGCAATTACTTGCCGATGTCTTTGGTGTCCAGGATGACAGCACTCCTAGTGACATACCGTTAGAAGAGCTTTCAGTGGCCCTAATGAAGACTCCTATGTGGGACTCGGCAGGACCGGGAACGCGATCCGCCATGGAGACGACCAATAGCATTCTAACCAGCGAAGGCTTCAAAGTAGAAGACGTCTCTTTTCCACCGGAAGCTACCGACCTTGCCACCTTGAAGAATGTCCAAAAGGTGATCACGCTTTCGGAGGCTCGGACCATGTTTCTCAGGGAATATCGAGTGGGCAAGGAGAAATTGGCTCCACAAATCCGTGGTATTGTCGAGAATACTTCCAACGTCACCAACAAGCAGAGGACCGAAGCTTGCGATACGTACGCCTCGATGCGTCGCGCGATAAACGATGTTGCAAAGGACTACTCGATCATTATTGCACCCAGCGCTGTGGACGAAGCTCCACTCGGGCTCGATGATATGGGCAGCGCAACTTTTAATACTATGTGGACGGCAAGTTAATGTGTCTTTTCTATTTTTGAAGCCTCTTCTTGCTAATTTGTTACAGGGATTCCATATGCCTGTCATCAATCTTCCCGCGTTTGTGGGAGCTAACGGGATGCCCATTGGCCTGTCTCTCGTGGGACCTCGGTTCAGCGATCAACAGCTCTTGAAGACCAGCAAAGTGCTCGGTGACGTCCTCATGTGGGTGGGAGCTGTGAGGACGAGGCCTACCTCGCGTTCCGGGAAAATTGGAAAGACGGATGGTCTATCAAGGTGGCGTTACTGGCGTCAAGGATCGCAGCGGCAGCAGAGAAGAACTCCCTCCTACCGGACGAACAAATGGGGAATCGCCAATCGAGGTCGACTGAGACTGCCCTCCACATGCTGGTCGATCAAATGCATACGGCATGGGCTGAGAACGGGATCGCCTCACTACTGGCACTGGACATCAGCGGGGCCTTCGATGCTGTCTGCCACCTCTGACTTCTAGAGGTTCTAAGGAGTAAGGGGTTCTCTGGATGGCTTGTTAGACTCATCTAGAGCTTTCTAAAGGACAGGAGCATAACAGTCTGCTTCGACAAGCAGGAAACCAGTGCCTGCCGGATAACGGCCGGGGTGCCCCAGGGCTTGTCCCTCTCACCTATCCTCTTCATCCTATATACGTCAGTACTTTATGACGAGCTGTGTGAAGTACTAGGGATCATGACATGTGGGTTTGCAGACGACACTAAGATCCTAGGATTCGGGAAGATAACTCAGGAGACAACCACCTACCTGCAACAGGGTCACGCTGTGTGTACAGACTGGGCCTGTCGCTTTAGAATGAAATTCGTGCCAGTAAAGTACTAGGTGATCTACTTCACTAGAGGCTGTAGCTGGGACAGAACGCTATTGGCCCTAGAGAATAATGTAACAGTCTGGGTTGTAGCTGAGGTGAAGCTGCTGGGAGTTGTCCTAGACCGGAAACTAAACTGGAAAGGCCATCATGTATACTTGCAGAAGAAGTTAGCCACCTAAAGACTGGCACTAGACCTGATTGTTAATACTATGTGGGGACTGTCCCTATGTCAGGTACGTATGCTGTATATAGCGATTATCTGAGCAGCTATTGGCGTAGTAGTTTGGCATCTAGCTCTGATAATGAAACGTTCTAGCTCTAGTGTGTGACAATCGAGGATTCGGTGACAGCGACACCAAACAAGGGCAACCTCGCCTCTAATTTCGAGAGGAACAGCAAGGTTCAGACATAGTTCTTGCGACAACATCTTTGCTCATAGAGTACAATATTCAGGGTATTAGTCGCAGGCTCATCAGAGTAGACAGCTTAAAAACTGGCACCCCTTTAGTTCAAGCATGTGCTTAAGTCGTTTATCTCAAAAGCAGGCTTAAATCAGTACCTGCCTTCAGTGAATCCCTTCAGTGAATATAATGCAATTATTAGACTGCAAGCTTGATGTCACGAAACCAACCGCAGTTGCCGCGGGCCACGACCCCAGGGCGGTCAGAAAGATAAGATAGGTAGAAAATGCACGGATTATGGGACCACCCAGGATCACGGTGAGACATCTTGAGGGACCACCCAGGGTTACAGTAATATATCATAATCCTCTGTCTCTATATACAGATGTATATACTCTAGATAGCTCTCTAGTATTTAAGTATCTTATTAATATACCTTGAAGTAAAGCTATCTTCAGATATAATTAACCCTTGTGCCTAGTAGTGCATATCACTTACTACTTATATAAACCTACAAGCTTTTCATCCTATTGTTGCTCGCATTTGATGCACAAGAGGCTGTGACTAGGTAAATATCGGGTCGCCACTCATGCTACCACCAACCTGCGGCACTTTCAAAATGCCTTCTTCCACTAGATCAATTGCCAGCTTGGCTAGTAGCCCGTCGCAGCCCTTGGACGCCAGGATCCCCACAGCCACGGGCAACTTCTCGTCGTGGTTTGTCAAGCTGCTGAAGCTCGGCACCTCGCCCACGGGGAAGGTGAAATCTGGACAGCCCGAGAAGACCGACATACGCGCCGCTGAGAAGCCCGCAAACGGCGTTGGAGGCGCGATGTCGTACCGGTTCCTCGGCAACTGCCTCCCGACTTTGCCGGCGTACAAGATGAAGCCGGAAGAGCACTGCAAGGCGTCGTCGACCGGAGGCAGGATTTGTCCATTGAACCAGTTCATGAACATAGTCTTGTTCTGTAGGGCCTCGTCCCACGAGTAGTTGGCAGCCCATGCCCATCGTGCCAGCGGGGATGGGTTGACAAACGGACGACGCCCATCGAACTGTGCACCGTAGTGGGCGTAAAAGGGCTTGATGATAGTATCGTCCTGGCCCTTTCCAGTGAGGACCGGGTACGTGATGTTGAAAGTGTCGGTAAAGTTTAGATGAGCGTTGGGGTTCGTCTCGCTCACTGCCCAGCGCTTGGCTACGTCAAGGATGGTAACGTTGCCGCCTGTAAACTTGGCCAGTGAGGCCGCGAAGCTGTTGAGGAGCTTGCCTGCTTCGGTGCTAGTGTTGGGATACGTCACTGTCATGATATTTTTAGGATACTTTGGTTGCGTGCCCGCAAGAGAAGAATAGTTCGAGCCGTACAGCACGGCTTGCAGGCGATCCCAGAGCAACGGGTCTCGAGCCAGGAAGCCAATGGTATCCAGGGGCCCGGAAAGCGGCATGATGTGGTCGAGGCTAACGAGGCCGTGCGAAGCCCTGTTTCCGAAGACACCGTTGACACCTGCAGGGCTCCTGATGCTCCCACCCGTGTCGGTGCCGACGGCGGCGTCGAGCCAGTTGTACGAGGCGATAGAGGCACCAGCGCCAGAGCTCGACGAGGACGCATCCTGATAGCCATCTCCCCGCGGATTGAAAGGAGCATGATAGTCAACCCAGTCGACAGTGGCAACCTCGCTCGTCGCAAACTGCGAAAGCTTCTGTGTGCCCACAATGACAGCGCCAGCCTTGATGAGCCGCGAGATGGCTGTCCCAGTCGCATTGTTGGGCGGGTATAAGTGATACCAAGCCCTATTTCCGTTGGACTGTTTGACTCCTGCGAGCGAGAAGATATCCTTGACGGCAATGCGGATACCCGAAAGAGGTTTGGCTTCTGAAGGTTCATAGTACAGTCGCGAGGGAACGCCGATGGTCGGCGTAGCTGAGCCGGGGATCTTGGCCGAGAGAACCTGGAAGGAGCCGTCATTGTTGCCCAGCAAAGCTTCGCTGAACGCACCAGCAACGTCGTCGTATAGCCGGAACGCCTGATGTAGATTGCTGGTTGCCTTGTCTAGGAAGTATGGGCCTTTAGGTAGTTTGGACCCTGCCGTGTAGCTCAGGACTGTTGCAGACCCTGGGCTATATTTGCGCAGATCTTGGCTAGCTAGCGCTTCCAAACTCTCCGTTTTGTTGAGAAGTACTTTTGCGAATCCGGGCTGGAACACGTCGTCGGCCTCATTCCAAGCTGAGAAGATGTCTACAAGATCAGCCAGCTGTGTCCCAGCCGTCAAGACAGATACAGGTATGAAGCCAAAGGCTGCCTTTATATCATCGAGAACAGTCGGCTGTAGAGAGGCATTGCCAACGGTGTGAGGGCTGATGTAGTATGGGATATTGTTCAGAAGCACCGTCGAGCCGGTTGATGTGATTTGGGGTGCACCAAATGGCAACACCATCAAAAAGGCAACAAGTCTGATGATCAGGCCCATGGCCGCAGCTGATGGCTTCGAGGCACTGTGTTGACTCAAGATAGACGGGAGGTAGTCTCGTACCTTAGCAACAGACGGCACAAAGGATGCCAATAATTAAGGCAGCCGAAGCTACACTTGTGTAAGTGCGTGTTTCCGATCATGGTGACTTGAATAAAGCTATCCGGGTGGGAGAGATATCCCTCAAGGTGCCAAAGCCCACCAAACTTGCATACAGTCTAGCCTCCACTGTGAATGACGGGCGGTGCCGGCCATGGCGCTCATCTTCACTAACATCAGTACTCGTAGACCTGTTGGCGGCTACCGAGGCTAGCAGGGATCAGCCTTAAAGTGGCCGCAGCACAACGATCAGGCAGGAAATCTACAGAGCGAACAGTTCGGTACAGACATATGAAGTACCTAGGCGTGTGAAACGGATCCCCCCTCATACCCCTCTATGACCTGCACACCTCCACCCTGCAGGTTTCTAGGTCCTGCAGGGCCCTCCTCCAGTCCGTTTCCCCTCGGCTGGTCGTCGCGCCAACGCCAGTGGGGATACATGGGTGATGTGCTCCGAGCACCGTTCTCAAAGATGTCGGCAGCGTGCTGCATGATGCACCTCGGAGTAAGTTCCTGTTCGAGAATGGAAAACAGTATGCGTGGGGTTCATACCTGCCCGAGAACAGGGAGGAACTTTGCCCCGTGTCCACTCCCGCCAGTGCAGACAAACACCGATCGGTCCGCGTAAGCTGGGACATAGTCAATCTAACGCAGAGGCTGTAGTTAGTATTGCGGCCTGGCTGACTAATTGCTAGCAGATCGTTTAAGTGGCCTACAAGAAACGAGTTGTCCAAGGTATCAGTGTACCAGCAGAGCTTGGTCGAATGAAATGGTCTGTCCGCAAGCTCAGGGAGGAAGATGGACACAAATTGGCGGATTGCATCAACGGCAGGCCCCGGGAGTGACTTGGACTGAGCCGAAGGGAGAGGAATCGACCATTGTCCGTCTTGCATGAAAGGTGTACCCTCAGGCGCTGGCACAAAGTTCGTAAACTGTCGAGTTGTCGGCTTCGTCTTCATGTCTCAGGATCGGCTGTTCTAGGAGGTCACTGACCTTGATACCTCTGTAGCCAATCTTGATAAGCCCTTCCTCAGTCCTAGGAAACACGTACACACTACCCGTGTCTTTTCCGATGTTGTTGCGAGGGGCGCTTTTCCACGTCAACACGGGAAAGTTCTCTGGGGAGTACTTATCCCACAGCTCTCTCTCAGACCTGTCGACCTTGACTGTGGCTATGCTGCCTCCGGATGACTCGATGTGGTATGACAAGTCAGGCAGTGTCTGGGTCGAGAATGATCCAGCTGGACATGATTAGCGCCCCGTAGAACATCACTTGTGGCAAGATCTTACCGGCAATAACGATAGTGTCGCCCCGGTGAACGGTGCCGTCTCTCGTCCTGATACCGACACCTCTGCGTGCACTACTTTTCCCGGAGCTTAGATCTTCATCGAGGACCAAAGATTCGCACTGTCCCGCCTTCTGCCCGAACTGGAACCTGACGCCATGGGACGATGCCTTACTTTGGAGGTAGGCGCAAGCCTCACTGCATTTGACGAATCCAGACAGCGAGTCCAATACGGCTTCGAACGACTTGCCGCTCTCGCCTGGAATGCCGAAATCAAGCAACTTGGATTTCCAGCCGAGCTTCGCAGCACGTTGGATATCATTTGGGTCGCTCTTGACAAACTGCGCATAACGAAGACCGTCTCTCTCCATACTCGCAAGAGTCTCCTTCTCCAGTTGCCCCAGTTCGTCCGACGGCTGGACCCGCAGCATGCCGCAAGTAACAAAGAGTTCGCTACCAGAATCTTTGTTCATTTTCAGCCATTCTTCACGACTCTCCAGCGCCAACCGCTGGTAATGGATCTTGGTTCCATATGATGGCCGCAGCTTCAAGCACGAACACGTATCAGGACACGAACCGAAGGAAATAAGGGGGCCTTGGGAGTTCTTTGAAGCTTACAATCTTGTTATGGTCCACCGACGCCGCCTGTTCATTGAGAGGGTGATCAGGGTCGTAGCTAGACTGATTGTAATCACATTGATCGAAAACTGTGACTTCGTAGCCTGGTTGAATCATCAGCCGGTGTTATGGTGTGGACGAAGGATCGTAGTCATGTAGTCACCTTTGAGGCGCAAGGATAAAGCCAATGAGAGCCCAAATATTCCAGCTATAGCATACGATTAAAACAATGACACGGAATTTGGAGGGGTTTAGCAGCACGCACCGCCGACGATGATGACAGTCCTAGGTTGGGACATTATGTTGTAGCACGACTTCTGTGGAAAGCGGGCTTCCTGAGGGCATTGGTACCGGGACGATGAGAAGAAAAGCAGCTGTTACTTATTCTTGGGAGCAGGAGGAGGCAGGAAATGGGATAGGATAAAACTCGGAAATCTGCCAAGCGGACTTAGGTATCAACAATTTTGGCGGGTTTAGTCTATTTTAAGATTATTACGCTCATTTATGACCGATAGTCACGCGATTAAGCACACACGCAGCATTATTACCTACTCTAGGACATTATTACCTACTCTAGGATGATGATTCTTCCGTGTTGGACCCCCCCCATGCCAGAATCAAAAGCCACAGGCCTGTTCCAAGGAGTTTGACTCCTCACACGTACTCTCCTAGCTCGGAACGCGATAAAATAGTTCTGAGAAAGAGCGTAATTGGTGAATTTACTATTTCCCGTGTCCCATCGCCATTCGATCCTGGAGTAGAGGAGTGGCATCGTAAATGCCTTGAAGCCTTTGCAGGCCAGTGCTGCGAGCCGCAGGTCTGGATTGTCCAGCCAGCCGAGGATGATTCGGAAGATTTCCTCACGGAAATTGATAATCATGGTGCCTAAGTCCCTGTTTATGTTGTTGGCTGCAGCAGCTCTCCGTATCACAGCACTGAGTGGACCAGTTTTCATTGGTTGTTTGTTGCTCGCACGAGCAGCATCAAGTTGCTCCGCCTTCAAGTCAATACCGCTGGAGCCCAACCGACAGGGCATTACGAACGAAGTTAAAAAGTCAAACTAATCGCGCCGCGTAGGGGCTTACTCAGTGACATACACCGACACGTCTAGGTATGTATACGTCCACTCTTACATAGGATGAAGACGTGAACTAGACTATCTACCTTGTCGAACCCATCTTCGTTAGAATCTCGATGGAAACGGACCGCTGCACATAGCTTGAGTGCAAAGTCTTCCCTCCTCCTACTCCGCATGTGTCCACCGCCCCATCCACCGCTGGTTGAGCTCCTTCGCCTCGTCGATCAGCCCGACCTCGAGCAGCAGCTGCACGGCGCCACGCACGGCCGAGTACAGCGAGGAGCTGACCCAGGCGTGCGTGGGCGCCGTGTGCTCGCCGAGCACAATGACGTTGGCCTCGGTCCGGTGGTACGCCGAGATGAAGAGCGCGTGCTGCGCAACGTCCGGGCGCGTCCACGCCGTTGCGACAAAGGGCTCGTCGAGCCAGCACAGGCGCTCGAAGTGACCTGTGTACAGGTCGCGCACCCCTTCGCCGTGCAGCGAGGCTACGGCGTCGAGGACCATGCCGACGTGCTGCTCGTCGCTGAGGCTCGTAAGGCGGCTGCTCCAGTCGCCGCCGCGGTAGTGCAGAATGAGGCCCGGGCGGCCCGTCTCGTTCAGGCCGTAGACCGGGTAGTAGAGGGCGCCGACGGCGGCATCGGGAGGGGTCGAGTAGCCGCCGAAGATGGGGCGCTCGCCGTGCTCCCAGAAGCGTTCGCTGAAGAGGAGCGCGACCTTGCAGGCGTCTTTGAAGCGGAGGCCGCGCTCGGCCATGGCCCACGAGAGGGTTGGTGAGAAGGACGGCAGGCTCATCATGCGTGTCATGGTGAAGGGGACAGCGAGCATGGTGTAGTCATAGGATTTGGTCTGTTGAGGCTGGGGCTTAGTCTGGGTTCTGTTGACGTCAACGTCGACCCAGGATACCCTCGTGCCTGTGGTGTTGCCTTGTGCATTCCTGATTTCTTCGATCCCTCGGACCTGGCGGTTCAGGATAAGGCGGTCTCGGACGTGTGGAAGAATGGCCGTTGAGAAGCGACTGAAGCCTCCATCCACGCACCGCCACTCCGTCTCTCCCAGAGCGCCCTTGCTGCCATCCTGCGCCAGGTTCGAGTTGTGATGCATCTCATCCCAGAAGACGTCATAGTCAGTCGCGCCATGGATGGCGGCTGCAACCTCGGGGCTCACGTTCCAGATGTTATGCAACATGTTTTGCTGGCTGATGTCGTCGAGCCCTTCTTTCATGACGCGGCTGTGTACTCTCCACACGTCCTGCTGGATCTCTCTGAGCGTTTTCTCGTTTGCAAGAATGCTGCTCATCCTTGCCTTGGTGTTTTTGTACTCCTGCGTGTCCATCGGTGCTGGCTTGCCAAGGCTGGAGTTGGCGGCGATCTCGGCACGCGTGGGGATTCTGCCATCCGGATGTCTGCCCGTGCCAAGAGCCAGAAGCTCGTTGGGCGAATGTTGGATCCAGGGGATGAAGTTAACCTGGAGGTCATCCTGGCTGTCTTTGTTCAGCTCATTGATCCAGTCAGCCAGCTGAAAGGTCATTGCATGGTCGGTGTACTCAAGCGTCGCATTGTCGCTTTTGTACTTGATCTTATAAGGGAGGCGCATGGGGCCCATCTCTGCCCATTCGTGGGTGCCGCCGACGTATAGGGTTCTTAGGCGTCCACCAACCTGGTGGCTCGCCTCGAGTATCTCCCAATTGCGCAAACCTACACTGTCTAGCATCAGGGCAGTGGCTAGACCGGTGATGCCAGCACCAACAATGGCGATGGAGGTGTTCTTGGCTTTCTCGACATCTTGTGGATTAGACGTGGTGTTGATGGAAGCTACTTCATCATACCAGGCGCCCAACGCGTCAAAGTCTTTCAGAAGCGGTTTTTGAGGACTAGCAGCCACGAAGCTAGAGCAGAGCCAAACGGTGGCCAAGACGATTGAAGGGATCTGGCAAGGCATATTGGGAGATGGTTGAGACTGTGAGGCATTGATGCAGGTAGCATTGCAATCTTCTCGAGGGTGTGCTACTTCACCATGTAGCTCAACAAGACCCAGAGGTTACAGGGAAGAGACTCATGACTCCGAGATCGGTGAGAACCTTTCTGGTCGTCCATGTCGAAGTGGCAGACCGACAACATTGAAGTGGACTATCCTGCATGCGCGGCTGTACACTGCTGCTGCATCATCACGTCGCTTCCTTCCAAGTCTGCATCTGGGTGCTACTGAGGGATTAAACCAACAACTCACGATGATCACGAACATCCCGGATCTAGCTCCACTGATACTTTTATGAAGATTGATTGCAACCTGCCCCATCCGGGTTACCTGGTACACGGGTACCTGTCAGCAAAGTACCTGGTCGGACTTCTCGGTTTACGACAGCTATGGACGGGAGCTCATATGTGGCAGGGTGTGATTACTGCATCTAATTACCTCATAAAATTATCTTGCAGCTTTATGTCATGCAGGTAATCTTGATGTGTTCTTTTGCACTCTTTCCCTGGTTTACATCATTCAATCTCGGCGTTTCGGGTGTATCTGCTAACAACCGCAAAGAGCAATTTCTTCACCATAGCTTGCCTAGGTTCAAGATTTTGGCAGCACCCCTATGCTGAATACTTGCAAATACAACCGCGGCAGCACCTTGTCGCCCCTCAATATCATTATGTTTGTGAGGGTCATAATCGGTGTAGTGTAGTATTAAGCCGTCTAGGCAGCAATCATGCCAATTCCGTCTCAGCTCCACAACTTCTTTTTCCTTTCATCTTCTTGTCTATAGCCCTAGCTTCTTCTGTAGCCCCCCCACGTTGCTTGTCTTCTTCATCCAGTAGAATGATACGAGAAATCAAGTTTTCTTGCATGCATGGATCATGGAGCTGCCGCTGGCTTCTCCTTGAGGGGCATTTTCCGGCCCTTTTCCTTTAGCTTTTGATCATCAGGCCGGGTCAAGTCAATATGCGGCATCAGAAAGAATGCTACGAAGAATGCTGCAGCTGCCAAACCCGCACCAAGCTCAAAAATGACTCTGAAAGACCGCTGGTAGGCGGGCGAGAGGATGGCGCTAATACGTCGTGCCTCTTCAACGGGTAGCGTTGATATATATCGCTGTGGGTTACGGAGCAGGGAATCACGCTGTTTTGTGTCCAAGTCCAAGCTGCTGATCGAGCTTTTAACAATGTTGTTTCTTGGCATTGCGTCAGCAAACTAGTCTTCATCGGAAATAGGTAGTGACTTACACAATCGTGCCGCAGATTGCAAGCCCAAATGTGGCACCAAGATTTCGAACAAAGCTATTGCATGCCATTAGTCAGACTCATAATAAAAAAACGATTTATCTGGAGGTGACTGATACTTGCTTTCTGAAAGATGTGACAACAGCCATATCTTTTCTTGGTACTCCTGCCTGGATTGCGACAAGGGCCCTGACTCGATCGAATCAGCAAAGCACATTACAGAAGAGTTTCTAAAACTTACGGCTGTAGAGTGTTTCCAACTCCCACGCCGATGATCAAGGAGTAACCGATTTGCTTTGCCAGGCCTGAAGTCTCATCAAGAGTGGACATGAGGCCCAAGCCAGTGGCCCAGCAGAGCCAGCCGAACAAGATGCACTCACGATACCTCCCCACCCAGTGAACAACGAGACCGGAGAGCGTGCTGCTTGCGGTCTGCACCAGTGTGATGGGGAGCAGCATGACGCCGGCCCTAGTTGCGCCATAGTTGTAGACGAGCTGGTAGAAGGTGGGAATGTAGTAGACCTGCACGACAAAGTTCCACCCGTTGATGGCCATGGTGATGCTGGCACCCGTCGTCATGCGGGAGCGAAAGATGTCCACTGCGCCCCTCGGAGGGAATAATCATCAGTACACTATGCATTTCAATGGGGCAAAAGTCGGAGCTCACAAGGTACCAACGGGTACTTGGGCCCCTTCCACTGCCACAGGACGAAAGCGACGCAAATGGCAAGGCCTACGAGGAGGCTCACGAGAACGGCTGCTGAGGCCCATTGGTACTCGCCGCCGCCCCAGGTCAAACCAAGCATTAAGCTGGTGGTGCCGGCCAGAGCCAAGGAAATGCCGACAAAGTCAATGGCTCCAAACTTCCTGCATTGGGGTGTGTGGGTGGTCAGCCTCTGCCTCATGCGGCCCGTGGGGTTCGACTCACACTCTCCAGTCGGCCGTCACCTTCTTCAACGGCATGAAGAACAGTGCGCATAGAGTGGACAGCACCGTCAGAGGTAGATTGAGGCGGAAGATCCAGCGCCACGAGTCGGGCCCCTTGGAGGACAGAGCGCCGCCGATGACGGGGCCTATTCCATTTGCCAAGGCAGTGACAGCACCCTGCAGGGCCAAGACCGTCAGCACAGCCATGTGAAGGGGGGCGCGATATCTGCTAGCGGAACCGATGCCCGGTAGGGAAGGTAGACTAAGGTGTGTGCGAATAAGCGGAGAAGTGTGCAACTGACCAAGATTCCTTGGTATTTTCCTCTCTCACGTAGAGGGACCACGTCGCTGACGATCAT
Source organism: Thyridium curvatum (assembly GCF_004353045.1). Taxonomy (NCBI): domain Eukaryota; kingdom Fungi; phylum Ascomycota; class Sordariomycetes; order Thyridiales; family Thyridiaceae; genus Thyridium; species Thyridium curvatum. The sequence continues at coordinate 7,611 of NW_022156914.1, read as the reverse complement.
CTGTGCAACCGTCATGAGTCCACCGCCTCCTAGACCAGTGAAACAACGGAAGATGATGAGCTGCGTAGCTGTCTGAGCTAGTGAGGAGGCCAGGGAACCGAGGCCAAAAATTGCCAGGCCAAACATGAGGATCACCTTGCGCGACCAGATGTCTGAGAGTCGGCCGTACAAGAGCTGCCCCACCGTGGACGTGCTATGCAGACGTGTTGGTGAGCAGGAGCTTTCATAATGGGGACGAGTAAAACGTACATAAAGTAGCCATTGGCTAGCCAAGACAGTTGTTGCCCTGCTTGCAGGGCATTGCCGACAATGGACAAACTGGCCGCGAGGGTGGTCTGGTCCATGAGCGCCACAAGGTCGATGCTGGCACAGGCCAGGAATATCTGCTGCTAGTCAACATGTGCAAAAGGATGGTGTGTGCCGTAGCATGTGGGAATCTTCTGGGGATCTGATTGCCTACAGTTATGATCTTGCGTTTGGAGACATAATTCGTCTGCTCATTGAATACCTGTACCTCGCTCTTCTCGCCAACGGAGCTCGACACTTCCATCGGCGTCCCGGAAGACTGATTGCTGTCGGTGTTGTCTGCAATGACACCCCCTGTAGATTGTGAGGCTTGGGCCTCGGTGCTGGTCGGCTTGTCCATTACAGATGCAGAAGTTTGGTGAGAATCGGCAGAGAATACAGAGATGAGGGCTTCGAGCTGTTGACCATCTAGCGACGACAGATCCCATTGTGTTAATCTGGGACCCGAGATATACCATGGAGAGAGACCCAAGAACCGAGAGTGATGTCTCACCGACCTCTGTCAAGTGTTGAGATGGCGCGACAAAACAATTTTGACTTCTCCTTAAGACCCACGATTTATCCTCGACGCCCGCGTATGCAAGCAAGTGGGTACCATGGGTCGGAGCACATGCAGGATGTGCCACCCTGTTGAGCTTATTTGAGGTTATTGGCCATGTACTGCCGGGCCGTTATTGCTCCTTTGCCGCGATATGTGCAGCGGTGGAGAAACGTGCTGGGACAGACACGGTCATCACCGCCGAGATCAGCATGGACATCAGGGTAGTAGTATGTCCACCTCAGCGTGCCAAGACCTCTTTCAGGCAACCAAAGGATCGTGGATGCAGATTATCGTCATCTGTGCTAAGCAGTTACCCAGCTTAGGCTTTGATGCTCTACAATAACTTGGGCAGATCAAGAGCCTAGGCCCGAAGGTGGTGGTACTTGCATGACGTGCACAGAAAGTGAAAGTCTCGCTCCGATCACAAGTGCGTTGAAACATACCCGAAGCTGTGCATACCTCAACCGGCCGCATCCACTGGAGACAAGGGTGATCCTCTTGAAATAGCAGCGTCCAATATACACGATTCTTTGTAGACTTAGGTACCCGGAACGCGGGAATTTAGTCGAGGTCGTTCACGTCTCCTTATGGAAACTGTAAAAACCCTCAAGATATTACTACCCCAGCAGCAGACCGCCCTCACACAAAATATCCAGTCGCGTTCGCCGTTAAACAAACATTCTGCTTTCGGCCAACACTGGAACATCAGCTTGACCCAACTCTTTTAGTATTGTGCTATTCCTGTTGACAGTCTTCTCATAATGAAGGAGCGAAACCATCTCAATGTTTACAAAGGCCCCTATTCGGTCAAGGATTACTTCAATCCCGATGTGGCACCACTGCTGCCCCTCGTGGAGCTACCCGACAGCCTCAACCCTTATCGACAAGATGGCGTACGCATATATGCTAAGATGATGACCATGCATCCTGCAAATAACGTCAAAGCAATGCCAGGTACTGAACGATGTATAACCCGGGACAACAAACGTTACTGACCTGCTGTTGAACCAAAGCACTGAATCTGCTTGAGCATGGTGTCGTTCCGGACAAGACTCACACTGTCGTGGAGTACAGCTCTGGATCTACTGTCATCTCTATGGCCATGGCCTCCCGTGTACTCTACGGCCTGAGCGATGTACATGCGTTCCTGAGCAATAAGACGACCGCTGCTAAACTAAGGCTGATGCAGTTCTTCGGTCTTAACATGTGAGTCAACCAATTTAGACCAAGGTATTTATCAAAACTATCAGACTTACTGACGTCTCACTCGCGGCAAGTACTTTGTTTGGCGGGCCCTCCCAACCGGAACCGAATGATGAGCGTGGAGGTATTCGTGCTGCATATCGCTGGGCACAGAAGTCCGAGTCTGTCGTCAACCCAGACCAGTATGGCAATGATCTTGTGAGGTTTTTTTCCATCATATCAGGCCTTTGGTATTACAGTTTGCTAACCGGGCAGCAAAGAACTGGCAATCGCATGTGCGGTGGACAGGCCCTCAGATTCTGGAGCAGCTGCCTGAGATCAACCTGATTTGTGCCGGGATGGGCACATCTGGTAGGTCTCACTCCTAGGAGTATTTGACGGGTGTTTCTGCAGCACCCGGGCTCTGACATTACTTAAAAATTAGGAACAATGTCAGGATTGGGGACCTTCTTCAAGGAGAAGAAATCCTCTGTCTATCGTCTTGGGTATGTTTTCGCTCTGCCTAAGCTGTATCAGTACTAAAGTAACATGATTTAATATAGTGTATGTACGGCGGCAGGCGACCGAGTGCCAGGGCCGCGATCCCTAGCTCTGTTGGCCCCCGTGACTTTTCCCTGGAGGTCCGCTGTTGACCACATAGAGGAGGTCGAATCGCGCCCTTCATTCTCGCTGTCCCTTAAGCTTTGCCGAAATGGCATCATAAGCGGTCCTTCATCAGGTTTCAACCTCCAAGGATTGTTCCAGTTCATCGAGAAACGAAAGCAGGAAGGCACCTTGGCTAAGCTTACAGGGGAGGACGGCGAGATGCACTGTGTCACTCTATGCTGTGATCTCCCGTATCAGTATATTGATGAGTACTTTAGCAAATTAGGTCTGGAAACATTCCCTGCTATCAAGAACTCGGTGAGTATCTCTTATCTATGCGGTTATTATCAAGTATGGTGCTAATATAAGACTATAGGAGCTGACTGTAGTTGACCTATACCGATATGACTCGTCCTGGGAAAAGGAACCATCAGCAGCACTGGCTGACTTCTATCAGCTTGATATGGTCCTGGCAAGAGATCTGTTGTTCTTCCTGTCCAAGAGGCGAGTCAAGGAACGCCAAGGCTGGGAGAAGATTGTGAGCCCTGTACCAGACACAGTCATCGTCGATCTGCGGCAGCCCGAAGACTACGATCAATTCAGCCTACCTGGTTCCGTGAGCTTCCCGCTCGTCCAGGCAGGCGGGCCGAGTCCCTTCTCGAACGCTAAACTCTTGGCGTCGCTGTGGCGTGAATTCGGGGTTAGCCTAGGTTCCGAAAGCGAGGAGATCTGCTCCCAGATACGCGGCAAGCGTTCGCTCATCATCTGCTACGACGGAGACTCTGCCCGCGTCGCTACTAGCGTGCTGAGGGCAAAAGGCTACGCTGCGGACAGCATGGGTGGTGGCATAAAGGCCCTGCATCGCCTCGACTCGCAGTTGGAGGGGTGCGTCCGCCAGCCGCGGGCTGAAAGCTTGACCGGGCATTTGTTGAGTCCCATCAGCTAATAGTGATCAGCATGGCTACGGCGGCTAGGAAATTCGTATATGCAGCATGCTTGTGAGAGAGGTACAGGTTGTGCCTTGTTAGTAGTAGTAGTAGTAAGTACAGTAGCATTCGCTAGAGAGAGAAAAACGTCTCGTGTCGTGGACTACCTACCATTGAACAGCTCGGACCAACTGAACAAGTGACAACCTTGAATCCGGCATAGACGGGAGCTTCGCGGAGATGTGGGGAGGAACAATACTCGAGGTGGTATTCTCAAATAAGCAAAGCAAAATGCACAGTCAGATTTTGTTCGGACCCCCGCGTGGGGCTGGGCACCTCCTTTTATTAATTGCGCGTACAGGTAACATGGGCCATTTGATTTCAGTAGTGTATTTGTAATCTAATCAATCGTGGATCTGATTAAGCATGGATCTGATTAGATGCTGCACCAGCGGCATAATTACCCTCGTCGGGATCACCAACAAACACCACGGCCCACCACCCTTTGACATCTGCAGGGGGACACATCAATTTTGCTGTGCAAGGAGTGCATGCACTCTTCGGTCTCTGAGACTTGCCAACAGTGCAGGCCAAAGCTCCCTTGCATGTCCTTTTTGCATCTGGTTTCTCGCAAGCGACCGGGCCATCCCAGTAAAAACCCCGTGCCGCTCCTCACTCGCGTAACCAGCATCCGCCTCACAATGTCACCCATCAGATCACCTGTACGAGTAGTGTTGCCTACTTTTGTTGGTTCCGAAAGAACAACCTGCAGATTAGGTACCGCTTTGTTCATGGACCAAGTGCCAAGGGCTGTCCTGTCTGCACTTTTTAGGTATCATTGTTGTAACTCTGGTTAATACATTTCAATCTTTCTGCACACGCTACAGCATGTCCCTCATCTAGCTCGTGAGGGATGCGAGCAGGTCTATTTCTTCCATCTCGTGGTTGAGTTCACCACTCACAGTCCTTCCATCTTCGCGCAGACACGCATCGCTTTGCGGGTTTACACCCTTCATCATGGCGCCCAAGACTGACGAAATCACTACCCTGCCGGCGCAGGAGCCTCACGTGGAGGATGAGTTGCATATTCAGCCGAGACAGAGCCCTGTCGAGGGGGAAGACGCGACCCAGATTACTGGGCACAATCACGAACGCATGAGAGACCGTGGCCTCCTGACCTACGAGGAGGAGAAGAAATTGCTGCGCAAGGTGGACTGGCACCTCATGTTGCTGTGCGCCGTCATTTTCCTGGTAAAAAACGTTGATGCAAACAATGTATGTGAGCGAGCTCTTGATGATTGACATGATGAGAGGAAGGACAAGAACTAATTTGCCCAGGCTGCCAATGCTCGCGTCATGAACCGTGGAACTCCTCGAAATATCCTTACCCAGCTAAAAATGACTGGCGACGAGTACAACTTTGTCAGCACAGTGTACTACGTATGTTTCTGCTTCCAATCCCATGTTGGCAGTAGCAAAGGTTAACATGATGCATAGATCCCTTTTATCGTTGTCGAGATTCCGTCCGTCCTGATGATGAAGAAGATGCTTCCCTCGCGTTTTCAGTCGCGAATCATGGCAAGTCCGCTAGCATACCACGGAAATCCGACAGCGACTGAACGGCTTCCTTAGGTAACTTGGGGTATCGCCCTGGCCTGCCACGCTGCAGTCACATCCAAAGGGGGACTTTACGTCGCTCGATTTTTCCTTGGCCTTGTAAGTTATTTCTTGGACCGTCGTCCCCACCTGGCGTCGCTGATCATACTTTAATAGTGCGAAGCTGGCATGTTTCCCGGTATCATCTTGCAGTTGACATACTGGTACCGCGCCGATGAGATGACCATCCGTTTCTTGATTTTCTGTAGGCCACCTGCCTCTCTCCTCGTGTTGACAGCCATATTAATATGGCGATAGACTCTTTCGAATTCTTCGCCAATGTCATCAGTGCTGTACTGGCATTCGCTTTCGACACGATTTCTGGGCGGTGTAGCTTGTCGGGCTGGCAATGGTTGGTTGTCTTCTCCTCTCCAACGGTATGACCAGAAGAATCAACCTACACTCGCAGGTTCTTCCTTGTCGAAGGCGTGATTACCATCGCATTCGGGATTGCGCTGTATTGGATCTTTCCTGACTGTAAGCGAGTCCGCTTCCTTGCCTGGCTCAAACGCAATACTTACAAGGCTTTGATACTCAGTCCCCGAACAAGCGTCATGGCTCACCGACAGGGAAAAGAGATTCCTCCAAGCCCGGCTTCCAGCAAACTCGCCTCGGTCGAGCGAAGCTCATTTCAACCTTGGCGAAATCCTGGAGGCTCTGAAGGACCATCGTCTCTGGTGGTTCACGCTGCTCTGGGCGGCGAAGACTATCGGCGGTTCCGGGCTTTCGTTCTACCTGCCCACGATTGTAGCCAACCTCGGACTTGTGTAAGTTGATCGTCTCCCAACACGCAGTAACATATATGATTGACATTGTGTAATACAGGTCGATCGCCGAGAGCCAACTACTAACCATCCCCTCTGCGGTATTACCCATGATCCTTATCCTGGTCAGCAGCTACTTGACAGACAGGAAGGGCGTGCCGTATCCCCTGGTGGCGCTTGTATACCTCACCGCCACTCTTGCCTGCTACGCCGTGCTCTACGCGTATCCCAACCTCGGGGGCGTGTATGCCGCCACTATAATAGCCGGGTCCGCATCCAATGCCTGGTTCTCGACGATGTGGCCCTGGCGTCTGCAGACCACTTCCCGGGCCACTGGGTCAGCTTTCGCTATTTCCTTTGTCAACTCCCTCGGCCAGATCGGGACCGTCATCGGGCCGCAGATCTTCCGTTCCGCCTACGCTCCAAAGTACACGACGTCGTTCGCGGTGGCGATGGCGGTCACGGGGCTCTGCATTGCGTCCACTGCCTGGACCTGGTGGATCACAAGGGTGACGGAGCGGCAAACGTGGCACATGAGAAAGGCGCGCATCGCTGCGGCGAAGAGGGGAGAGATGGTTCTCAATGACATAGACATTGACGCCGACTTTGAGAAGTCAGCAGCGTTGAGGACCGCAACTACGATAGCTGGACGACCGGTCTAGCTATAAGCCAGTCTGCTATAGCGCGTCAGCTGGCCGAGCTACATGTCACAGAACAAGCTACGCCTACTGTTAGACCGCTGAATTCTGTATATTATTGTATTCTCCCCTCTTCTTCTAGAGAAGGCTGGTTGTATAAGATATCTAGAGAAATCTCACTATACTATATCTAGGCCTAAGGGTCAGGACTTGCACTTTGGTGGCACATACCCACCAAAATGGTGCCAGCGTTTGGTGTGCGCAAAATCCATTGTGCCAGCAGCTGGCACCGCACTAGTACCGGATTCTGCTTAGCGCCGCTTTACCCCAGCATTCCTTCATTTTAGTGTGGCCCAGCTTCCAAACTGCTGGCACAACCATCTAACTCTGATCTAATCATAGCTCTTAAATTGATCTTTTAAATAGGGCAGCCTAGATTTACTGTCATAAATACCACTACTAAAATCACTGCTATTAAATCTACTGGCACTAACTTCCTAACTAAGCTTGACTGCTAAGAGATTTACTGTTACTACTACTGATTGCTGCTACTTTTCCTACTGTAAAATCACTGTTACTAAATCTACTAGTACCAACTTCCTGACTAAGCTTGACTGCTAAGAGATTTACTGTTACCACTACTAATTATTACTACTTTTCCTATTACAAAATCACTACCACTAAAACTGCTAGCACCAACTTCCTAACTAAGCTTAACTGCTAAGAGATTTACTGTTACTACTACTAATTACTGCTACTTTTCCTACTATAAAATCACTGCTACTAAAACTGCTGGTACTAACTTTCTAACTAAGCTTAACTGCTAAGAGATTTACTATCACTACTACTAATTACTACCACTTTTCCTCACAACAAACTGTAATTCGGTTCTTCTCACAACAAACTGTAATTCGGTTCTTCTTAGACCCGAATTGAAACCCCATACAAAATAAAACGGCGCTCACAACAAACTGTAATTCGGTTCTTCTTAG